>NC_140587.1:7362114-7364146 GCF_964204655.1 Triturus cristatus
GGCTCCCGGGCCGAGCGCCTGGCAATGGATTTTCCCCACCACGACGGTGCTGTCTGACTCCCAGAGGGGAAGCCTTGAACGGGGCGCCCGTGCCGTCTCGCCGCGCGGGCGACGGACGGACGGCGTCGCCTTCCTCCCGCCTCTCCTGCGCCCGCAGGTGGGCGAACGTTTTGGAAAAGTTGCCTGTGACTCTTGGCGGTGGATCACTCGGCTCGCGCGTCGATGAAGAACGCAGCTAGCTGCGAGAATTAGTGTGAATTGCAGGACACATTGATCATCGACACTTCGAACGCACCTTGCGGCCCCGGGTTCCTCCCGGGGCTACGCCTGTCTGAGGGTCGCTCGATCGTCAATCGCCCCGGGGCTTCCCGGGACGCGGCTGGGGCCGTCGCAGGGTGAGCTCCGCTTCCCCTTCGTCCCCCCACAAGGTCAGACCCCCCGATCGCCCGTCGGCAGGGTCCCTGGCCGGGTCCTGCCGCGGAGGTACGCCGCCGGCGCGCCTGGCCCCCCGCGAAGGGGGCCCGGCGACCGGTCTGCCCCGGGCCCGTCCCGGGGCGCTTGGCTGTGTGCCGCGCGTGGCTGTCCGTGGTGTCCCACCGGCTGCCCGCGCGCACGCGCCTCGGGCGCCCTCCTCTGCGGCCGGCTTCCCGGCGAGGGCGAAACCCCTCCAGACGTGATCCGGGGAATGAGGGCGCGCGCTGCCGGGTACGACGGGCCCCCTGCTCCGGCAGGGGTGCCTGGCCTTCCCGGCTCCCCCCGAACGCTCCGGCGTTTTCTTTCCGACTACGACCTCAGATCAGACGTGGCGACCCGCTGAATTTAAGCATATTACTAAGCGGAGGAAAAGAAACTAACCAGGATTCCCCCAGTAACGGCTGAGTGAAGAGGGAAGAGCCCAGCGCCGAATCCCCGCCCGGCGGCGGCGCGGGAAATGTGGCGTACAGAAGACCGACTCCCCGGCGTCGCTCAGGGGGCCCAAGTCCTTCTGATCGAGGCTCACCCCGCGGACGGTGTTAGGCCGGTAGCGGCCCCCGGCGCGCCGGGATCGGGTCTTCTCGGAGTCGGGTTGCTTGGGAATGCAGCCCAAAGCGGGTGGGTAAACTCCATCTAAGGCTAAATACGGGCGCGAGACCGATAGCCAACAAGTACCGTAAGGGAAAGTTGAAAAGAACTTTGAAGAGAGAGTTCAAGAGGGCGTGAAACCGTCGAGAGGTAAACGGGTGGGGTCCGTGCAGTCCGCCCGGAGGATTCAACACGGCGGGAAGGTCGGTGGCCCGGGAGTTCCGGATCCCCTCTGGGGACCGGCGCCCGGGCCCTACCCGGCCCCCGCAGGGCGCATTTCCTCCGCGGCGGTGCGCCGCGACCGGCTCCGGGTCGGCTGGGAAGGCTTCGGGGTGGCAGGTGGCCCTTCGCTTCTGGCGGAGGGTGTTACAGCCCCCCTGGCAGCAGCTTCGCCGTGTCCGCGGGGCCGAGGGAGATTCGACCGCCTCCGCGCCCTCCCCCGGGCACCCGTTCCCGGCCGCCCCTCGGGGCGCGCCGGGGCGGTTGAAGGGGGGACGGGGCCCCCTGCTCCCGGCGCGACTGTCGACTGGGGCGGACTGTTCTCAGTGCGCCCCGACCGCGTCGCGCCGCCGGGCGGGGAGGCCCACGCCGGGCGCCAGGGGTCTGCGGCGATGTCGGTTACCCACCCGACCCGTCTTGAAACACGGACCAAGGAGTCTAACACGTGCGCGAGTCGGAGGGCCGTGCGAAACCCTGTGGCGCAATGAAGGTGAGGGCCGGCGCGCGCCGGCTGAGGTGGGATCCCGCCGCGCTTCCAGCGGCGGGCGCACCACCGGCCCGTCTCGCCCGCTCTGTCGGGGAGGTGGAGCATGAGCGTGCGTGATAGGACCCGAAAGATGGTGAACTATGCCTGGGCAGGGCGAAGCCAGAGGAAACTCTGGTGGAGGTCCGTAGCGGTCCTGACGTGCAAATCGGTCGTCCGACCTGGGTATAGGGGCGAAAGACTAATCGAACCATCTAGTAGCTGGTT
>NC_140587.1:7371846-7379346 GCF_964204655.1 Triturus cristatus
GGCCCGGGGAGGCTCTCCCCGGCCTGGCTGGGGGTTCGGAAGCTGGGCCCGGTGCTGGAGCTCCGTCCCAGGGTGCGGCTCCGTTCCCGGGGTGCGGGAGCCCCCTGTCCCGCAAGCCAGCCGAGGGTCAGGGCGCTGGGGACAGGGTGTCCACCGGGTCCCTGGGAGTCTCTCCCTGGGCCTGGCTGGAGGTCCGGGAGCTGGGCCCGGTGCTGGAGCTCCGTTCCCGGGGTGCGGGAGCCCCCTGTCCCGCAAGCCAGCCGAGGGTCCGGGCGCTGGGGACAGGGTGTCCACCGGGTCCCTGGGAGTCTTTCCCCGGGCCTGGCTGGAGGTCCGGGAGCTGGGCCCGGTGCTGGAGCTCCGTTCCCGGGGTGCGGGAGCCCCTGTCCCGCAAGCCAGCCGAGGGTCCGGTCGCTGGGGACAGGGGGTCCACCGGGGGCCCGGGGAGGCTGTCCCTGGCCTGGCTGGAGGTCCGGAAGCTGGGCCCGGGGTTGGAGCTCCGTCCCAGGGTGCGGCTCCGTCCCAGAGCCCGGGAGCCCCCCCGTCCTGCGAACCAGCTGAGGGTACGGGCGCTAGGGAAGAGAGGGTCCACCGGGGCCCGGGGAGGCTCTCCCCGGCCTGCTGGGGGTTCGGAAGCTGGGCCCGGTGCTGGAGCTCCGTCCCAGGGTGCGGCTCCGTTCCCGGGGTGCGGGAGCCCCCTGTCCCGCAAGCCAGCCGAGGGTCAGGGCGCTGGGGACAGGGTGTCCACCGGGTCCCTGGGAGTCTCTCCCTGGGCCTGGCTGGAGGTCCGGGAGCTGGGCCCGGTGCTGGAGCTCCGTTCCCGGGGTGCGGGAGCCCCCTGTCCCGCAAGCCAGCCGAGGGTCTGGGCGCTGGGACCGGGTGTCCACCGGGGCCCGGGGAGGCTCTCCCCGGCCTGGCTGGGGGTCCGGAAGCTGGGCCCGGTGCTGGAGCTCCATCCTGGGGTACGGGAGCCCCCTGTCCCGCAAGCCAGCCGAGGGTCCGGGCGCTGGGGACGGGTGTGCACCGGGGCCCGGGGAGGCTCTCCCCGGCCTGCTGGGGGTCCGGAAGCTGGTCCCGGGCCCGGTGCTGGAGCTCCGTTCCCGGGGTGCGGGAGCCCCCTGTCCCGCCAGCCAGCCGAGGGTCCGGGCGCTGGGGACAGGGTGTCCACCAGGGCCCGGGGAGGCTCTCCCTGGCCTGGCTGGGTTCGGAAGCTGGGCCCGGGTCCGGGGCTTGTGCTCCGTCCCAGTGTCCCAGGGAGCGGGAGCCCCCCGTCCTGCAAGCCAGCCGAGGGTCCATGCGCTGGGGAAGGGTGTCCACCGGGGCCCAGGGAGTTTCTCCCCGGCCTGGCTAGGGTTCTGAAGCTGGGACCGGGCCCGGGGCTCTTGCACCGTCCGGCGGGCCCCGGGGTGCGTGAGCCACCCCCGTCCTGCAAGACAGCCGAGGGTCTAGGTGCTGGAGACAGGGGTCCACCGGGGCCCAGGGAGGCTCTCTCCGGCCTGGCTGCTATCAGAAGCAGGGACCGGGCCGGTGTGCAGGAGTGGCTGGCTTTATCTGCTACGCTGACGGAGCGTAGTTTTCTGCCCACCCCTATACAACCGTGTGGTTTGTGAGAACCCGTCCTGCGGCCTGGTAAGGGTCCGGGTGCCCGTGACGTGGTCCATTGGGCGAAGGGAGTCTCCCCAGACCTGGCTGGGATCAGAAGCAGGGACCGGGCCAGGTGGGTGGGTGGCTGGCTAAGTCCTTTCCACTGCGTAGTAGGAGTTTGCTTAGGGCTGGGCGGACTTTGCGTAGCAGAATTTTAAAAAATTTGTGGAAAACGAGAGCACATCCTGAGTAGGGCTGGGCGGACTTTGCCTAGCGCAACTACGCACTATTCTGAAGAAAATTGTGGAAAACGAGCGCACAACCTCATGGACTGTGTGCCCGGGACGGGTCCCTCGTGCTTGGGCAGGCTCCCCGACCTCCCCAGCCTGGCTGTGTTGAGAAGCAGGACCGGCCCCGGGCCTCCTGATTTTTGGTCAGGGCCTGGGATCCACGTCCTGCGGCCTGCCAAGTGTCCATCTGCCCGGGACAAGGGACCCTGGTGCAGAGCCCCGGAGCCCTGCAAGGGCAGTCGGGAGCCCTACCGCTATGGCTCGGTGTGGGCAGCTGGGAGTCCTTCCGGTCCCGGCCATCTGGTCGCACCTTTCCCTCGGCCATCTGGTCGCGCGCAATGCTTTCCAATGGGGCGACCAGATGGCCGGGCCGGCCTGGAAGTCCCGATGAGGGTCCATTCGCCTCGCGGATCCCAGCCAGGCTCCAGGAGGCCGGGCGCGTCCGCGCCTAGGGTCCCCTCCGTCACTCGGAGCGCGAGGGTTACAAGAAAGGTGGGTAGCCTTCCTCCGGATTAGTAGGGGCAGGGTATGCCGGGACACCCCTCCTGGGGATTGCGGTTCTCAGGCGGGGACCAGATGGGCCAAGCCCGGACGACACTTCCCCGGGGCGTCGGGTGCTTCCTCCTCCAGCCCGCGGCGAGGCAAAGTGCCCAGGACGGGCTCCATGGGTCTCCCGGGCGTCCCCCGAGGCCTGCAGCCCCAAAGCCCTGCAGACCCTGGAGCCCTTCAGCACGGAGCCCTGGAGCCCTGCAGGCCCGGAACCCTAGCAGGCCCAAGGCCCTGCAGCCCCGGAGCCCTGCAGGCCCGGAGCCCTGCAGCCCCGGAGCCCTGCAGGCCCAGAGCCCTGCAGCCCGGAGCCCTGCAGCCCCGGAGCCCTGCAGCCCGGAGCCCTGCAGCCCCAGAGCCCTGCAGCCCCGGAGCCCTGCAGCCCCGGAGCCCTGCAGGCCCAGAGCCCTGCAGGCCCAGAGCCCTGCAGCCCCGGAGCCCTGCAGCCCCGGAGCCCTGCAGCCCCGGAGCCCTGCAGGCCCAGAGCCCTGCAGCCACGGAGCCCTGCGTGGGCAGGCGGGAACCCTACCGCTATGGCTCGGGCAGACGGGAGCCCTTTCAGTTGCCGGCCACCTGGTCGCGCCTTTCCCCTCGGCCATCTGGTCGCGCGCAATGCTTTCCAATGGGGCGACCAGATGGCCGGGCCGGCCTGGAAGTCCCGATGAGGGTCCATTCGCCTCCCGGATCCCAGCCAGGGCTCCGGGAGGCCGGGCGCGTCCGCGCCTAGGGTCCCCTCCGTCACTTGCAGCGCGCGGGTTACAAGAAAGGGGGGTATCCTTCCTCCGGATTATTAGGGCAGGGTATGCCGGAACACCCATGCTGGGGCTGTGCGGTTCATTGCCGGGGACCAGATGGGCGACGCCCGGGCAACATCCTCCAAGGCCTCCGGGGGCTTCCCTCCTCCGGGCCGCGGCATGGCAAAGTGCCCAGGGACGGGCTCCACGGGTCCCGGGCAGTCCTCCCCGGGCGCCCAGGCCCCGAGAGCTCCGGTGGACCTCCCCGTGCCCGAGGCCAACCCGGGAAGCAGAGTCCCCCCCGAGCCCTTGGTGTGAGGGTGGCAGGCGGGAGCCCTACCGCTATGGCTCGGGCAGACGGGAGCCCTTTCAGTTGCCGGCCATCCGGTCGCTCCTTTCCCCTCGGCCATCTGATCGCGCGCAATGCTTTCCAATGGGCGACCAGATGGCCGGGCCGGCCTGGAAGTCCCGATGAGGGTCCATTCGCCTCCCGGATCCCAGCCAGGGCTCCAGGAGGCCGGGCGCGTCCGCGCCTAGGGTCCCCTCCGTCACTCGCAGCGCGCGGGTTACAAGAAAGGAGGGTATCCTTCCTCCGGATTAGTAGGGGCAGGGTATGCCGAAACACCCATGCTGGGGTTGTGCGGTTCATTGCCGGGGACCAGATGGGCTACGCCCGGGCAACATCCTCCCCAGGTCCCCGGGGCTTCCCTCCTCCGGGCCGCGGCATGGCAAAGTGCCCAGGGACGGGCTCCACGGGTCCCGGGCAGTCCTCCCCCGGGTACGCCCAGGCCCCGAGAGCTCCGGTGGTCCTCCCCGTGCCTGAGGCCCAGCCGGGAAGCAGAGTCCCCACCCCGAGCCCCTGGTGGGTGGGCAGGCGGGAGTCCTTTCAGTTGCCGGCCACCTGGTGGCTCCTTTCCCCTCGGCCATCTGGTCGCGCGCAATGCTTTCCAATGGGGCGACCAGATGGCAGGGCCAGGCCTGGAAGTCCCGATGAGGGTCCATTTGCCTCTCGGATCCCAGCCGGGGCTCCAGGAGGCCGGGTGCGTTCGCCCCTAGGGTCCCCTCCGTCACTCGGAGCGTGCGGGTTTCAAGAACGGGGGGTAGCCTTCCTCCGGATTACTAGGGACAGGGTACTCTGGGACCCTCTCGGTCCTCAGCCGGCAACTGGGTCCTGCCGTGTGGCAGGGTGGCCGGAGGGCCTTCCCCTGCGCGCCCGGGAGCCCCGGATGGGTCCAGGGGCCCGGCCGGGCCCTGGGTCGGGGTCTCCGGCCCCGGGTGCCGTCCCCCGGCCTGCGGCACCGCCAAAGGCCCGGGACGGGGTTCCGTTGTGGCCGGGGTGCCTCCCGTGGCTGGATTGGGTTCAGGAGCTCCGGCCGGGCCCCGGGGAGGGCGGCCTCCCCGCCCCGGTCTCCGTCCCGGGTCCTGCCGCGTGGCAGGGTGCCCGGGGAAGGGTCCGGAGGGCCCGGGGAGGCTTCCCCTGCACCTGCGGTCCTCGGAGCCCCGGCTGGGTCCAGGGGCCCGGCCGGGCCCCGGGTCGGGGTCTCCGGCCCCGGGCGCCGTCCCCCGGCCTGCGGCACTGCCAAAGGCCCGGGACGGGGTTCCGTTGCGGCCGGGGTGCCTCCCGTGGCTGCATTGGGTTCAGGAGCTCCGGCCGGGCCCCTGGGGGCCCCGGGGAGGGCAGGCTCCCCACCCCGGTCTCCGTCCCGGGTCCTGCCGCGTGGCAGGGTGCCCGGGGAGGGGTCCGGAGGGCCCCGGGAGGCTTCCCCTGCGCCTGCGGTCCCCGGAGCCCCGGCTGGTTCCAGGGGCCCGGCCGGGCCCCGGGTTGAGGCCTTTGGCCCCGGGCCCAGTCCCCGGCCTGCGGCACTGCCAAAGGCCCGGGACGGGGTTCCGTTGGGGCCGGGGAGCCTCCCCTCGCTCGTCTGGGTCCCGGAGCTCCGGCCGGGCCCCTGGGGGCCCCGGGGAGGGCGGCCTCCCCACCCCGGCTCCGTCCCGGGTCCTGCCGCGTGGCAGGGTGCCCGGGGAGGGGTCCAGAGGGCCCGGGGAGGCTTCCCCTGCGCCTGCGGTCCCCGGAGCCCCGGCTGGGTCCAGGGGCCCGGCCGGGCCCCGGGTCGGGGTCTCCGGCCCCGGGCCCCGTCCCCCAGCCTGCGGCACTGCCAAGGCCCGGGACGGGGTTCCGTTGTGGCCGGGGAGCCTCCCCTCGCTCGTCTGGGTTCCGGAGCCCCGGCCGGGCCCCTGGGGGCCCCGGGGAGGGCGGCCTCCCCGCCCCGGGCTCCGTCCCGGGTCTGCCGCGCGGCAGGGTGCCCGGGGCGCGGTCCGGAGGGCCCGGGGAGGCTTCCCCATCGCCTGCGGTCCCGGGAGCCCCGGCTGGTTCCAGGGGCCCGGCCGGGCCCCGGGTCGGGGTCTCCGTCCCCGGGCCCTGTCCCCCGGCCTGCGGCACTGCCAAAGGCCCGGGACGGGTTCCGTCGTGGCCGGGGAGCCTGCCCTCGCTCGCCTGGGTTCAGGTGCTCCGGCCGGGCCCCTGGGGCCCCGGGGAGGGCGGCCTCCCCGCCCCGGGCTCCGTCCTGGGTCCTTCCGCGTGGCAGGGTGCCCGGGGCGCGGTCCGGAGGGCCCGGGGAGGCTTCCCCATCGCCTGCGGTCCCGGGAGCCCCGGCTGGTTCCAGGGGCCCGGCCGGGCCCCGGGTCGGGGTCTCCGTCCCCGGGCCCTGTCCCCCGGCCTGCGGCACTGCCAAAGGCCCGGGACGGGGTTCCGTTGTGGCCGGGGAGCCTCCCCTCGTTCGCCTGGGTTCAGGAGCTCCGGCCGGGCCCCTGGGGGCCCCGGGGAGGGCGGCCTCCCCGCCCCGGGCTCCGTCCTGGGTCCTTCCGCGTGGCAGGGTGCCCGGGGCGGGGTCCGGAGGGCCCGGGGAGGCTTCCCTTGCACCTGCGGTCCCGGGAGCCCCGGCTGGGTCCAGGGGCCCGGTCGGGCCCTGGGTCGGGGTCTCCGTCCCCGGGCCCTGTCCCCCGGCCTGCGGCACTGCCAAAGGCCCGGGACGGGGTTCCGTCGTGGCCGGGGAGCCTCCCCTCGCTCGCCTGGGTTCAGGTGCTCCGGCCGGGCCCCTGGGGGCCCCGGGAGGGCGGCCTCCCCGCCCCGGGCTCCGTCCTGGGTCCTTCCGCGTGGCAGGGTGCCCGGGGCGCGGTCCGGAGGGCCCGGGGAGGCTTCCCCATCGCCTGCGGTCCCGGGAGCCCCGGCTGGTTCCAGGGGCCCGGCCGGGCCCCGGGTCGGGGTCTCCGTCCCCGGGCCCTGTCCCCCGGCCTGCGGCACTGCCAAAGGCCCGGGACGGGGTTCCGTCGTGGCCGGGGAGCCTCCCTCGCTCGCCTGGGTTCAGGTGCTCCGGCCGGGCCCCTGGGGGCCCCGGGGAGGGCGGCCTCCCCGCCCCGGGCTCCGTCCTGGGTCCTTCCGCGTGGCAGGGTGCCCGGGGCGCGGTCCGGAGGGCCCGGGGAGGCTTCCCCATCGCCTGCGGTCCCGGGAGCCCCGGCTGGTTCCAGGGGCCCGGCCGGGCCCCGGGTCGGGGTCTCCGTCCCCGGGCCCTGTCCCCCGGCCTGCGGCACTGCCAAAGGCCCGGGACGGGGTTCCGTTGTGGCCGGGGAGCCTCTCCTCGCTCGTCTGGGTTCCGGAGCCCCGGCCGGGCCCCTGGGGGGGGGGCCCGGTGAGGGCGGCCTCCCCGCCCCGGGCTCCGTCCCGGGTCCTGCCGCGGCGGCAGGGTGCCCGGGTGCGGGGTCCAGAGGGCCCGGGGAAGCTCCCCCTTCCCTTTTGCCTTTCCCTGGGCCATCTGGTCGCGCCTGTCCCCTCGGCCATCTGGTCGCGCACGTCCCCTCGGCCATCTGGTCGCGCAGGCCCCTTCGGCCATCTGGTCGCGCAGGCCCCTTCGGCCATCTGGTCGCGCACAATGCTTTCCTATGGGCGACCAGATGGCCGAGCTCGCCTGGAAGTCTCGATGAGGGTCCATTTGCCTCCCGGATCCCAGCGAGGGCTCCAGGAGGTCGGGTACATTCGCGCCTAGGGTCCCCTCTGTCACCTCGTGCGCACGGATACAAGAAAGGGGGGTAATTTTCCTCCGGATTACTAGGGAGAGGGTCAGTCAGACCAAAGTGATGTTTGGCGATACTGAATCAGGGGAAGGCAGACCCGGGGCCCGCCCGCCGGGGCCCCCAGGGGCCCGGGTACGCTCCTGCCTCTCAGCCCCTTCCCCGATGGTCCTTTCTCTCCGAGTTTTCTGGGTCGGAGCCCGTGAGGTCCGTGGATCCCGAGACGGGGGAAGGCAGCCCCTGGGCCCGCCCGAAGCGGGGCCCCCAGGGGCCCGGGTGCGCAC
>NC_140587.1:7389346-7394346 GCF_964204655.1 Triturus cristatus
TCCCCGGCCTGGCTGGGGGTCCAGGAAGCTGGGCCCGGTGCTGGAGCTCCGTCCCGGGGTGCGGGAGCCCCCTGTCCCGCAAGCCAGCCGAGGGTCCGGGCGCTGGGGACGGGTGTGCACCGGGGCCCGGGGAGGCTCTCCCCGGCCCGGCTGGGGGTCCGGAAGCTGGTCCCGGGCCCGGTGCTGGAGCTCCGTCCCAGGGTGCGGGAGCCCCCTGTCCCGCAAGCCAGCCGAGGGTCCGGGCGCTGGGGACGGGTGTGCACCGGGGCCCGGGGAGGCTCTCCCCGGCCCGGCTGGGGGTCCGGAAGCTGGTCCCGGGCCCGGTGCTGGAGCTCCGTCCCAGGGTGCGGGAGCCCCCTGTCCCGCAAGCCAGCCGAGGGTCCGGGCGCTGGGGACGGGTGTGCACCGGGGCCCGGGGAGGCTCTCCCCGGCCCGGCTGGGGGTCCGGAAGCTGGTCCCGGGCCCGGTGCTGGAGCTCCGTCCCAGGGTGCGGGAGCCCCCTGTCCCGCAAGCCAGCCGAGGGTCCGGGCGCTGGGGACGGGTGTGCACCGGGGCCCGGGGAGGCTCTCCCCGGCCCGGCTGGGGGTCCGGAAGCTGGTCCCGGGCCCGGTGCTGGAGCTCCGTCCCAGGGTGCGGGAGCCCCCTGTCCCGCAATCCAGCCGAGGGTCCGGGAGCTGGGGACAGGGTGTCCACCGGGGCCCAGGGAGGCTCTCCCCGGCCTGGCTGGGGGTCCAGGAAGCTGGGCCCGGTGCTGGAGCTCCGTCCCGGGGTGCGGGAGCCCCCTGTCCCGCAAGCCAGCCGAGTGTCCGGGAGCTGGGGACAGGGTGTCCACCGGGGCCCGGGGAGGCTCTCCCCGGGCCTTGCTAGGGTCCGTGTGCCCGAAGGAGGCTCCCCGGCCTGGCTGGGTTGAGAAGCAGCGACCGGCCCCGGGGCCTGGGTTTCGGTCAGGGCCTGGGGCGTGGGAGTCCCCGTCCTGCGGCCTGACAAGTGTCCGTCTGCCCGGGACAAGGGTCCCTGGTGCAGAGCCCTGGAGCCCTGCGTGGGTGGGCAGGCAGGGAGCCCTACCACTATGGCTGCTTTCAGTTGCCGGCCATCTGGTGGCGCCTTTCCCCTCGGCCATCTGGTCGCGCGCAATGCTTTCCAATGGGGCGACCAGATGGCCGGGCCGGCCTGGAAGTCCCGATGAGGGTCCATTTGCCTCCCGGATCCCAGCCAGGGCTCCAGGAGGCCGGGCGCGTTCGCCCCTAGGGTCCCCTCCGTCACTCGCAGCGCGCGAGTTACAAGAAAGGGGGGTATCCTTCCTCCGGATTAGTAGGGGCAGGGTATGCCGGAACACCCATGCCGGGGCTGTGCGGTTCCTTGCCGGGGACCAGACGGGCTACGCCCGGGCAACATCCTTCCCAGGCCTCCGGGGCTTCCCTCCTCCGGGCCGCGGCATGGCAAAGTGCCCAGGGACGGGCTCCACGGGTCCCGGGCAGTCCTTTCCGCACCCCCCGGGCGCCCAGGCCCCGAGAGCTCCGGTGGTCCTCCCCGTGCCTGAGGCCCAGCCGGGAAGCAGAGTCCCACCCCGAGCCATTGGTGGGTGGGCAGGCGGGAGTCCTTTCAGTTGCCGGCCATCTGGTCGCGCCTTTCCCCTCGGCCATCTGGTCGCGCGCAGTGCTTTCCAATGGGGGCGACCAGATGGCCGGGCCGGCCTGGAAGTCCCGATGAGGGTCCATTTGCCTCCCGGATCCCAGCCAGGGCTCCAGGAGGCCGGGCGCGTTCGCCCCTAGGGTCCCCTCCGTCACTCGCAGCGCGCGAGTTACAAGAAAGGGGGGTATCCTTCCTCCGGATTAGTAGGGGCAGGGTATGCCGGAACACCCATGCCGGGGCTGTGCGGTTCATTGCCGGGGACCAGACGGGCTACGCCCGGGCAACATCCTTCCCAGGCCTCCGGGGCTTCCCTCCTCCGGGCCGCGGCATGGCAAAGTGCCCAGGGACGGGCTCCACGGGTCCCGGGCAGTCCTTTCCGCACCCCCCGGGCGCCCAGGCCCCGAGAGCTCCGGTGGTCCTCCCCGTGCCTGAGGCCCAGCCGGGAAGCAGAGTCCCACCCCGAGCCATTGGTGGGTGGGCAGGCGGGAGTCCTTTCAGTTGCCGGCCATCTGGTCGCGCCTTTCCCCTCGGCCATCTGGTCGCGCGCAGTGCTTTCCAATGGGGGCGACCAGATGGCCGGGCCGGCCTGGAAGTCCCGATGAGGGTCCATTTGCCTCCCGGATCCCAGCCAGGGCTCCAGGAGGCCGGGCGCGTTCGCCCCTAGGGTCCCCTCCGTCACTCGCAGCGCGCGAGTTACAAGAAAGGGGGGTATCCTTCCTCCGGATTAGTAGGGGCAGGGTATGCCGGAACACCCATGCCGGGGCTGTGCGGTTCATTGCCGGGGACCAGACGGGCTACGCCCGGGCAACATCCTTCCCAGGCCTCCGGGGCTTCCCTCCTCCGGGCCGCGGCATTGCAAAGTGCCCAGAAACGGGCTCCACGGGTCCCGGGCAGTCCTCTCCCCCCCCTCCCCCGGGCGCCCAGGCCCCGAGAGCTCCGGTGGTCCTCCCCGTGCCTGAGGCCCAGCCGGGAAGCAGAGTCCCACCCCGAGCCCCTGGTGGGTGGGTGGGTGGCTGGGCAGGCGGGAGTCCTTTCAGTTGCCAGCCATCTGGTGGCGCCTTTCCCCTCGGCCATCTGGTCGCGCGCAATGCTTTCCAATGGGACGACCAGATGGCAGGGCCAGGCCTGGAAGTCCCGATGAGGGTCCATTCGCCTCTCGGATCCCAGCCAGGGCTCCAGGAGGCCGGGCGCGTTCGCCCCTAGGGTCCCCTCCGTCACTCGGAGCGCGCGGGTTTCAAGAATGGGGGGTAGCCTTCCTCCGGATTACTAGGGACAGGGTACTCTGGGACCCCTCTCGGTCCTCAGCCGGCAACTGGGTCCTGCCGTGTGGCAGGGTGCCCGGAGGGTCTTCCCCTGCGAGCCCGGGAGCCCCGGCTGGTTCCAGGGGCCCGGCCGGGCCCCGGGTCGGGGCCTCCGTCCCCGGGCCCTGTCCCCCGGCCTGCGGCACTGCCAAAGGCCCGGGACGGGGTTCCGTCGTGGCCGGGGAGCCTGCCCTCGCTCGCCTGGGTTCAGGAGCTCCGGCCGGGCCCCTGGGGTCCCCGGGGAGGGCGGCCTCCCCGCCCCGGGCTCCGTCCTGGGTCCTTCCGCGTGGCAGGGTGCCCGGGGCGCGGTCCGGAGGGCCCGGGGAGGCTTCCCTTGCGCCTGCGGTCCCCGGAGCCCCGGCTGGTTCCAGGGGCCCGGGCGGGCCCCGGGTCGGGGTCTCCGTCCCCGGGCCCTGTCCCCCGGCCTGCGGCACTGCCAAAGGCCCGGGACGGGGTTCCGTCGTGGCCGGGGAGCCTCCCCTCGCTCGCCTGGGTTCAGGAGCTCCGGCCGGGCCCCTGGGGTCCCCGGGGAGGGTGGCCTCCCCGCCCCGGGCTCCGTCCTGGGTCCTTCCGCGTGGCAGGGTGCCCGGGGCGCGGTCCGGAGGGCCCGGGGAGGCTTCCCTTGCGCCTGCGGTCCCCGGAGCCCCGGCTGGTTCCAGGGGCCCGGGCGGGCCCCGGGTCGGGGTCTCCGTCCCCGGGCCCTGTCCCCCGGCCTGCGGCACTGCCAAAGGCCCGGGACGGGGTTCCGTCGTGGCCGGGGAGCCTCCCCTCGCTCGCCTGGGTTCAGGAGCTCCGGCCGGGCCCCTGGGGTCCCCGGGGAGGGCGGCCTCCCCGCCCCGGGCTCCGTCCTGGGTCCTTCCGCGTGGCAGGGTGCCCGGGGCGCGGTCCGGAGGGCCCGGGGAGGCTTCCCTTGCGCCTGCGGTCCCCGGAGCCCCGGCTGGTTCCAGGGGCCCGGGCGGGCCCCGGGTCGGGGTCTCCGTCCCCGGGCCCTGTCCCCCGGCCTGCGGCACTGCCAAAGGCCCGGGACGGGGTTCCGTCGTGGCCAGGGAGCCTCCCCTCGCTCGCCTGGGTTCAGGAGCTCCGGCCGGGCCCCTAGGGTCCCCGGGGAGGGCGGCCTCCCCGCCCCGGGCTCCGTCCTGGGTCCTTCCGCGTGGCAGGGTGCCCGGGGCGCGGTCCGGAGGGCCCGGGGAGGCTTCCCTTGCGCCTGCGGTCCCCGGAGCCCCGGCTGGTTCCAGGGGCCCGGTCGGGCCCCGGGTCGGGGTCTCCGTCCCCGGGCCCTGTCCCCCGGCCTGCGGCACTGCCAAAGGCCCGGGACGGGGTTCCGTCGTGGCCGGGGAGCCTCCCCTCGCTCGCCTGGGTTCAGGAGCTCCGGCCGGGCCCCTGGGGTCCCCGGGGAGGGCGGCCTCCCCGCCCCGGGCTCCGTCCTGGGTCCTTCCGCGTGGCAGGGTGCCCGGGGCGCGGTCCGGAGGGCCCGGGGAGGCTTCCCTTGCGCCTGCGGTCCCCGGAGCCCCGGCTGGTTCCAGGGGCCCGGGCGGGCCCCGGGTCGGGGTCTCCGTCCCCGGGCCCTGTCCCCCGGCCTGCGGCACTGCCAAAGGCCCGGGACGGGGTTCCGTCGTGGCCGGGGAGCCTCCCCTCGCTCGCCTGGGTTCAGGAGCTCCGGCCGGGCCCCTGGGGTCCCCGGGGAGGGCGGCCTCCCCGCCCCGGGCTCCGTCCTGGGTCCTTCCGCGTGGCAGGGTGCCCGGGGCGCGGTCCGGAGGGCCCGGGGAGGCTTCCCTTGCGCCTGCGGTCCCCGGAGCCCCGGCTGGTTCCAGGGGCCCGGGCGGGCCCCGGGTCGGGGTCTCCGTCCCCGGGCCCTGTCCCCCGGCCTGCGGCACTGCCAAAGGCCCGGGACGGGGTTCCGTCGTGGCCGGGGAGCCTCCCCTCGCTCGCCTGGGTTCAGGTGCTCCGGCCGGGCCCCTGGGGGCCCCGGGGAGGGTGGCCTCCCCGCCCCGGGCTCCGTCCTGGGTCCTTCCGCGTGGCAGGGTGCCCGGGGCGCGGTCCGGAGGGCCCGGGGAGGCTTCCCCATCG